>NC_039255.1:8670656-8699336 GCF_003368295.1 Carassius auratus
TCTTGTTTGCAGAAGGGAGATGTGGAGGACAGGTAATGATTCTCAACTTGTTTTTGTTTGTTTTTCAGTCTCTGTTTTGGATTTAATATGATTTTGTATAGTTGCTTATGACATACAATATGATTCAGAGGTTGGGTAAGTAAGATTTTTAAAAAGAAATCAGTACTTTAATTCAGCAAGGATGCATTAAATTGCTCAAAAGTTAAAGTAAAGACATGTTTTTATGTTTTAATTTGTATTTTCAAATAAAGGTTCTTTTGAGCTTTCTATTCATCAAGAAATCCTGTAAAAGATGTGTCATGATTTCCAAAAAAATACATGAAGCAGCTCAACAGTTTTCAATGTTGATAACAGTAAGAAATGTTTCTTGAGCACCAAATCAACAAATTAGAAGAATTTCTGAAGGATCATGTGACACTGAAGACTGGAGTAATGATGCTGAAAATTCAGCTTTGCCATCACAGGAATAACTAACAACAGAAAAAAGTTGTTTAAAATTATAATAATATTTCACAATATTACAGTTTTTTCTGTATTTTTGATCTAATAAATGCAGCACTAATGAGTATAAGAGACTTAAAAAACATTTAAAAAAAATCTTACTGACCCCAAACTTTTAAACCGTAATGTAATATAGTATTTTATCACTTTTTCATGGAAAAAAAGGACCTACTTTTTTTAAATATTAAGTGATAGGCCTACCTGGAAGTTTTATATTGATAATTCAACATGAGATTTCTAGTCTTACTAACCACTTTGCCTGTGCCCTCAGGAGTGAGTTCCTGTTAAAACTGGCTCAGCTGAGAGAGCACTAGCAGGGAGCAGTGCAGAGAGGGACTCAACGGCGCGCTCTAGTGGAAGGGCTCATACAGCACTGGCACCTTTATACACACACAATGCAGACACTCCACAAACTCCTCACACTCACACACACAGTCTTGTCATCTGCCGGTCCCACATACTGTAGTATCCTACAGTTGTGCCTCTTGCTGGAAGATCTGAAGGTAACAAGATTATTTTCAAATATCACTGTCACACTCTACTGTACATACTCTACTGCTGAAAAGTTGGAGTTTTTTATTCTCACCAAGGCTGCATTATTTGATTAAAAATACCTTTAGGCAAATACTGTAAAATATTATTATAATTGAAAATAAATGTTTCTATTTTAATATATTGTATAATGAGATTTAATCATATTGACACATTTGCTTGCAGTTGTTAGTGACAAAAGTGTGTTGTTTGTTGTTTTTTGTTTGTTTGTTTCACTATTTCTCCCTCTCTTTTTGTTTGAACCCTTTATTCTCTCCCTCCTCTCTCTCTTTCTTCTCGCTGTCCCCTGTAAAGCGAACAGAGCTGTTGTTTCAAAGGTCAGTCTCTGCGTATCTGTCTGTGATGGAGGTAGGCAGGCAGTTGTTCTCAGTGAGTGACCCGCAGACGCAGATTCAGCTGCAGACAGACCTGACAGCCCTGAAGGAGGACTGGGAGCAGGGCCAGTGCATGCTGGGAAAGAGAAAGACTCTCACATCTGACATCATAAAGGTAAGATGGATTGACTGGTTTTAAAATAGGAGCTAACTCTTTGTGTTTATTGTTTAGTTCTATAGACCTTCTGTTGCATTTACAATGTAGACTTATATGGTAATGTCAGTTATTTTTTTAGGTCACATGGGAAACAAATAAAGCTATTTGAGTGTGTATGTGTGACTTTCTTTTCTAAAATAGTTTTCCTATGATCATGGAAACCTAGAAATATTAGAAAATTCTGACTTCTAATCTAAACCTGGGTAAGGAATTGTTTAAAAATCATAGAAATGTCCAGAATTTCTTTTTACAAGAAATATCATATATACTACATATATATATATATATATATATATATATATATATATATATATATATATATATATATATATTACCATCTAGAACTATATTATTGTAAGGGGCAAATTCCTATAATTGTTTATTTTTTTTCCTTATCCGGTTATCATGAACAAATAGGAAAGTATGTTCTAGATGTCAGATATCATTCCTATCTAGTGTACATATCAGCATTTATGAGGGTAAAGTTTATATAATAAAACAGCTACTGCTAAGTGAAATTTGCCCTTGGAATTTTTTATGATTTTATATGATTTTATGATTAGTTAAGAAATAGCAGGTTAGATAGGAAATAGCTGTTTATGGTTTGTCAATCTTATGAACACCTTTTTTATAGTTGTTCCATAGAACAACTATTATTAACTCTCTGTCCGTGTATGAAAATAACTTCAACGGGAATAATGTCTCCCATTATAGATTACCACTCTAGAATGATACAGGGCAACACTAAATGTTGGATTGTGTTTGTGTGTGAAGAATAAGAAGATATTGTATTATGTTGGTTTTGTGCAGGAATGAGTCCAGCTGAGTTTGACCTACATTCCCTCTGATTCAACAGCTGGACTAATCCAGATCAGACCTTTACACACACTACTACACAACCACAAGCACATTCATTTTAATATCAGTGTTCCTGACCTGAAAGTCTTCATGCAGGTCTGTCTGTCTTTCTGTCTGTCTGTGTGGCTGTCTTTCTTTGTCTGTCACTGTCTATTTGTCTGTTTCTCTCCTCTCGTTCATGGTTGACTTTGATTTTAGTTTAATCAAATAAATTTGCCATTTGTTTAGTAATAATATGAAGACACAGAAAACATATACATTGTTTGTGTGTGTGTTCACGAGTATATGCACCTGACATGTGCTAAAAGGGTTTATAGTAAAGCCTGTCTAGGGATTTATAGCTCTCCCTGTCAGTCTCAGCCTTTTTGAATTTGTCTTACAGTACATTGTAAGTCTTCATTTCTCATGTAACACCTTATAAAATGAATGCCAGCGCACTGAAATATTTTGCCATATTCTCTGGATTTATCCTCTGTGTAGTGTCTTATTATAATATGGTTTTACTTGTATTATAATGAATATGTGACGTGGTGTACTGTATTAACATGTAGATGTGTGTGTGTTGTGATGACCCCACACTAGTGTGTGTTGTGCATGCATGTGTGTTTTCTCTGCATTATTTTAGATTTTCCTGACTGATGTTAATTGTGTCAGGTCCATCCCCAAAACATGTTAGAGCATTAAAGAAGCCTCTGTTCATATGTTTTTAAAATAATTTTGCAGAAATGGGAGACCAGGCTAGCTGATCAGGCCCAGTGCCTGGAGGAGGTACGAGCCAGACTGAAGCAGTCGCTCCCAGATCAGCAGGAGGAGATGGAAGAGGAACGCCTCCTTGTGAAGGTACACTTAACACCAAGAGGTGAACAGATTTGCTCCACTTCATAAGGAATTACTCACTAAGCATTTTTTCAATAAAAGAGCAATAAAGGCATAATTTAATAATGTAATAAAAAAAAACACTTAAACGGTTGTGGTGTCTAGTAAAGCTAATGGTGAAAGTTACACACATAACAGCTTTTGTTTGTGTTGCATGACACTTTTGATTTCCTTTCCTCCCTGCTATAGGCTTATTCAGCTGTGATCCTCCTCCCTCTCTCTCCCTCCTGCCCTCCCCCTTTGTCCTGTGGGCTTTAATCTCGTTGGGCCAGAGGGTGAAAGAGAGAGACTGCGTGAGTCAGAGCTGGGACGTTTGGCAGTGTTTTCTGTCAGTGTGTGTGACTGTGGTGTGTTATTTTATGCAGGAGGTTCAGGATTGTTTAGAGGACTGGGCCGTCAGTCTTTCGGAGCTCAGCACCATGAAGACGGACGTGTCCCAGTACATCTTCACCGATGACGTCCTCCTCCTGCAGGAGCAAGTGGACCATCTGCACTGCCAGTGGGAAGAGCTCTGCCTCAAAGTAAGACACAAATATCTTTAACTAGCAGACATACCAGAGACTTTTGTATTTTATGCTTACAGGAATCTTGTATCTAAACATTGACGGATCGAATTCATTGAGCTGACTGATAAACCGTAGTTTGTGAGAAGTATAAATATTAAACAGCAAAAGATAATGAATGAATACGTATTATTTGAATGTAGTTTAAGGTGTATATACTTAGCAGCTTTTTAAAACATAAAGATTTAAAAACACGTGTTTACCTACAGATATCTAAATGAAGACACAACATTTTAGTTGTTTTTTTTAAGTTAATTATAATTAATATTGAGTAAAACCTAACCTAAACTAAAACTCTATGCTTTAAAGAGAACTTATTTATTTATTTGTTTTTATTATATAACTATTTATCTAAATTATTGTATATTAATGTTTTTTTTCATTAATTGATTTATTAAACATCCTGGATGTCCACAAAGGGATGTTTTGTTATATTTAACTTTTGGAGACCGTTTTGTCTCCAGCTTCGGCTAAGTAAACCTACACAGACGACATGTTCAAAGGAATTCCAACTATTTTAAATACAATGTTAGCACACCATCACTACCCGAGAAACAGATGTGAGGATTTGTTTGTTTGTTTTTTCATCAGCGCTCATTGATTTAGCTGGAGTCATTGTTCCTGTGAAGTTCTTTGATGTATGTTGTTCTGGTGACCATGTATTGATTTCCTTTCTGTACCTGTGCATCACTGGCATGAGGTCTTGCTGCGGTGTTTAATGAATATGGTGCTGTATCTGTCGGCTGGAGTATCCAGGGGTTATGTTTTGGGGGTCTGGTGGGAGTTTTGGGGTGGGTGGGAGTCGTTGACACTGGAATGAGAGAGCAGATGGTATAGAGTGAAGGACACTGAAAAAGACATACAGAAGTGAATAGAAGCAGGAGTCTTTAGCTCTTTGTTTTGGAAATCACTCCCAGTGTGTGTCTGTCACACACCGGAGTGTGAATGTGTCGGGGGTGGAAGTGTTGCCTAGTAACAGTGATGTCCACATGTGGCAGCTTTTGAGTTAGTTTGGTTTTTAAAACTTTTGAGTAACAAGGTTCATAAAGATGTTTTGGCTAGTGATCTTTAAATACATAAATGGAAAGACGTTGTTTTGAATAAAAAATAAAATAATGGACTATTTTAATGATTTTAATTAAGTACATTTGTCCCAGAAATTGTTACAACAATATGCACATATTTTAATTTTTAGTTTTTTTTTTTTTATAATTCCCTGTATTCTTAGTATTGATTTGTAAGACTTCATTAGATTTCCATTGCTGTGATAATTTTTTAAGCTTTTTTTAAATCAGCATAAAGGCAGTACAACAAGACTTCCATAATTCATATTCAAATATTTTTATTATTTTTTATTTACAAAATTATTTTATTATTGTCAGAATGCGAAAAACATTGTGTTTTTCTTTTGATTTTGGTGACCTGCACATCTTTAGTGGTTTCAGGTCTCAGATTCCCTGTCTCTGTGTGAGCTGCAGCCATGCTGTCATATCTCTTATGTATTTTCTCTCTCTCTCTGTAGGTGTCTCTGCGTAAGCAGGAGATTGCTGACCGGCTGAATGCCTGGATCATTTTTAATGAGAAGAATCGTGAGCTGTGTGAATGGCTGACACAGACGGAAAACAAGGTGGCACACAGCACTGAGCTGAGCATCGAGGAGATGGTGGAGAAACTCAAGAAGGTGAGACAGAGGTCTTCACAAACGATAGCAAAACAAATGTTTATTCCACATTTGTTTACATTTATGAATTTAGCAGACGCTTTTATCCAATGCAAATTACAGTGCATTCAGGCTATAAATTTTTTTACCAGTATGTGTGTTTCCTGGGAATTGAACCCACAACCTTTTGTGTTGCTAACACAATTTCCATATTTCACCTTATGTTACAAACAACAAACGTTACTTTCCTTGGCTCTTACACTCAAATGTTCACTCTATTTAGGACTGTATGGAGGAGATCAACCTCTTTAGTGAGAATAAGACCCATCTGAAACAGCTGGGAGAACAACTCATCACTGCTAGCAACAAGACCAAAGAGACAGAAATCAATGACAAGATCAAGGACATCAACGACCACTGGCAGCATCTGTTTGATCACATTGAGGACAGGTAAGACCTTAGAGTAACCATGAGCATGGTCATGGTCAAATATACTAAACGGTGATGCATAAGTTAATTGAGAACTTTGCTGGATTTTACAAGCATTTGGGTCACGGGATATGAACTGCAAAGTACTTTGTAAGATGCATGGCACAGTGATGTTAATCTGACACTGATCCAATTCATCTCAGCCACATTGAGATGTTTATTTAACAGACAGGAAGTGCAGTTTGTCACATTCAAATGAATCGTAAATATCAGATCCACTGAGTCAGAAACTGCAAGAGAGAGATTTTCACTTTTTCACAGCGATTGCATGGAAGAACCATTTTCAATTCCCCAAAGAACATTTAGGGAACAGTTTTTAAAAGAAACATTATTTTCTTAACAGAAGGGATATTTCAATCATCTAAAGAACCCTTTTCCACTATAAAGAACCTTTTGTTCAGTGGAACGTTCCATGGACTTTGAAAGTTCTTCTTGGAACCATTAAAGTGCCTTTTTTTTATGACTGTAAATTTCACAATTCAAAATACAACTGGAACATTGCAACAGTTGGTGGAATGTCATTTAATGTAATTGTGTTGCTTAAGCAAGCCTCTTCGGAGGTTATAAGACAAAAATCTAGATTCACATTGACAGTAATTAAAATTCTGTAGGTAGCCGAATCTCAAAAACAGTCCACCTTATTGTGTTAATAGCATGTTTGCTTGTTCTGCTTTGCAAACAGGTGTACAGACAAATTATGCCTTGCTACAGATTTCTATCATAGTTCCCAGCTGAGCAGATTCTTGAGCGTCTATAAGCGATTTGCATGTTAGCTCTGGCTCTGTGCCACTAATGTCAAGGTTTTAGAGCTAACACTAGCTGTGCAGGTGCCTGTAGACACTAAATGTAGCTTTGTGGATCAGTAGGTAACCAGGCACGAGACCTGTCTGTTTGTCGGCTGTCACCTTGAGCTGGAGCTTTACACCTGTCAGTATTGCTTTCCATCAATCACTGATACTCCATGAGCACGAGTTTAACCAAAACGCATGCAGCCAGCTGTTCGCTATCCAATTATAAACACCTTCAGGATGATACAAGATGACCCTGTCAGGGATAATGATCCAACTATTCCTTTAAATTCACTTTGTGTGCATAAAGAAAGTGTTTTAGTGATGGCTTGAGCTTGTGTCGATAATGTTGTTGAAGTCATTTGTTTTTACTGTGTCTGAGGTCAAAGTTCACAAGCATGACTCCAGCATGCCTCAGCCTGTCTCAGCTGGTTGCTCTGTTTTCATTGTCACTGTCAAGTGTTTAGAGATTATTTGTAATTTATATTTGCTTCATCTGAAGAGATATGTTAATATATACTATACAGTACCCATATTTACTAAGTTTGGGGACACTGAGATTTATCATATTACAAAATCAAATAAATACTGTTCTTTTCATCCAAGAATCTTGAAAGAAATATATCACAGTTTCCACACAAAGAAGCAGCACAATCGTATTCAACATTGAAATGAATAAGAAATGTTTCTTGAGCTCCATACTAGATTCTGAAGAATCGTGTCGTTTGACACTGAAGACTCAAGTAATGGCTGCTGAAAATTCAGCTTTGCCATCACAGAAATAAATTGCATTTTAAAGTATATTAAGATAGAAAAAAGTTATTTGTAATAATATTTTACTGTAACTCTTAAATGTAGCCTTGAGTAAGCATAGGTGACTTCTTTCAAAGACATTTAAAATAATCTTACCAACCCTAAATGTTATAATGGCTGTTTATGTGTACATATTTGTGTGTGTCACTCACACAACTTGCAAATGGGAGTGTGTGATTGAGACAAGTCTCTAAGCAGGATTATAGAGGTTGACATAGACACGTCCGACTCTTTTGTCAGCTAAAAGAACAGCAGAGTTCACCCTCACTGCATCTGCACACGTGGGAGCTGATGTCTGCTGGCACAGGCCTTTGTGTCCACTCGCCATCCCATAAGTCTTCTGTCTACACTTATTGTGTCTCTCTGCCAATCAGCATCAAGGCTAGTCCGTCTGCTCTTCTGCTATTTGCTGAGTGATGGCAGCCATTGTATTATTGAACTCTTGGTGTCTTACAAAACCCTGCTCTCTATTACTGGACAAAGGGCAAACATGGGACAGATGTTATGCTGAAAATACCCCTGCTAAAAACACACAGACACACACCACACACACACGTTTGTTTTTGTGAAAAGTGGGGACATCCCATAGGCGTAATAGTATTTATACTGTACAAACTGTATATTCTATGGCCCTACACCAGCCCTAACCCTAACAGGAAACTTTGTGCATTTTTACTTTCTCAAAAAAACTCATTCTGTATGATTTATAAGCATTTTGAAAAATGAGGACATGGGTTATGTCCTCATAAGTCACCCTCTCCTTGTAATACCTGTGTCATACCCATGTCATTATACAGAGTTGTGTCCTGATATGTCACAAAAACAAGAACACACACACACACACACACATAAATGATCTTGAAGATTCTCATTCAGGAAAGTTAATTAAAATTCTCTACTCCCTGTTTAAAGGACAATTTTACACTCCTTTGTGAGATGTTGACCAAAGCGCTTGAATGCCAATTTATTTTTATTTTTTTCAGTTCCCACTTGGAAGTTTAGACCCATATAGCTGGAATTGCTTCTATGGCAACAAGTTTGCCATAAGATTATTTTGGGCTGTGACAGCATTGCCTCTTTGTGTATGTGGAGTTTTGTGTGTCTCCTCCTCACAAATAATATTCCACGTTTTAACAATCTTTATCCACCATGAATATCATCATGAATGGATATCAAATACTGACTAACCGTGAAGTGGGACGATTTAATAGAACCCTTCAGAGTACTTTAGTGTGCTCTGAATCTTCCCAACACTCGTGAATTACCCTCTTCTAAAGACTGAAAGCATTTGACAAGCAGCTCTGCTTCTGTGAGGCCCACCAACGTGGTTCCCTGTGGCCCAGAATTCTCAGCTCATTTAGCTGAACTGCTTGAAATTAAGCATGTTGGAGAAGATTGAATCATAATAAAAGACAAAACTTTCCACGACATCCCTGTAACCATCTGTAAAATATGCTTGCTCGCACCAAAATGCTGTAGCATCTAATTATGATACAGTCTGTGATATGACAGTATATAAATATTCCTACATTTGTAAAACCACTTGCTGTATTTGTAATGCAGTTCAAGAAAGTGATGGGAAAATGGAGTATCCTCACCAGCTCCACTGTAAATGACGCATCTCATGGCCATTCAGTGAGAGCGAGAGAGAGGAGGGGTTGAGTATGACAGAGGGACAGGAGGGTGGGAGTATACAGCAGCTCACGCTCTGTGAGAAGAGCGTGTGTGAGATCAGCCACAGCCATTAAGACAGACATGTTGATGCTAACACGAGAGAGCCATGGAGCCTCACCAGTCTGCGAGTGAGTGTTTGCTAATTGCACACACATACGCGTGCACACACACACACAGGGTTTTCATATAAGCGTATATGAGTGTTCATGTGAATTTGTGTGGGGGGGGGGGGGGGGTCAGTGTTTTTGAAAGTTTGTGTGTGTTCAGTGGTTAACACTAGCTTCAGTGCTGGACTGACCAGATTCTGCTTTGCATGGAAAACACACTTGTTTCTAGGGAGGACATGCATGCTGGTGATGTGCAAATGGTGCATGTTCTCAATTCTAAACAGATATGCACCAAAAACAGGCTGCAAAGATGCATGCATCATGCATAAATAATGTTTTATTTATGAAGTATATCTTTCTAAATCTTGTCATCTTTAAAGACTTTTATGTTTAAATTAATGCGACACAGAGGACATCTTGTTACATTGCCTTATTTCATTGCACCACAATATTTTGAGTGACTGCATGCATTTGCTATTTTATTAAAGTGTGTTTTCTCTTCATTTTGTTTGTGATCGTGCAAATAGCACTTGTGTTTGTCACAGTAAGCATAAACCCTCGAGTGCTTCAATGCATTGCTGTCACCTGCAGGTGAGTTGTTGTGTGATGTCACTTCTTCCACATCAGCACTCTGATTTGTTTTGGTCAGACCTCCATTGGAAATGTCACATGACTATGAAGGAATGCCCCCATCCTCTTAGTCACATGACGTCACTCTTAGAGTGGCGTAAAAGCTGTCTACATGCTCAGATAGTCCTAGCACTCAGTGTTCTTGTATGGGTTGAATAGAGTGCGACAGACGGACCTGGCATGGATCATTGCACACTCAGACCTAATAAAAAGCCTTTTGTCCTGTATTGTCTTTGTAAACGTCAGCTGGCTGTTTGCTGTATAGGAATGACACTAGGTCAAGGAATGTTTGCTTTTTATGTGAACTGTTCCTCCTATTCCACACAGAAGAAAACTCATAACAAAAATTCATTCATCTAGGTTCCTGAAATAAAAATCCCATTTATTGTCTCCACAGGGAAATCGTTTTTTAGCGATAACCTATTAACCTCTAAAGACAGACCATGTTTTGGTAAAACATGTCAACAATTTCATATCAACAATTTCCAACTTATTTTTTCTAAATAATAATTTTTAACTGCAGAAATTGCTTTAGCAAATACTTTTTCCACTATGAGAAAATAAATGGGAATAAGGACACTAAAAAAGTTGAAAGACAGTTTGCACTCTATAGGAAAGCAAATGTCCAACCAATCAAAACTCTTAACTACTGTGAAGTGATACAAACTATTTGATACACAAAGGTTGTTAAAATAGTTTGTTTCACTCTGTTTATTTCACTCTTTGTGTAGAATATGATAGTTTTTAAGTAATGTAATACATTTTTTTTTTATGAATGAATGACTGAAAATTCTAAGACTGGGTCTAGAATAGGTAAAAAAAAAAAAGATATCTTTCTGTTTTTAAAAAGTTGTCTTTTTTGTTATAAAAGCCAAATGTGACAAGCTTGTTCCTCTCTCTTATTGCCTCCTGTCTCCTCTTACACTGTTCTATTGAATGCCAGCAAAAAATAAATAGAGAAATTGACAGACTGACTGATTGTATTTCAGGGTGAGGAAGCTGAAGGAGACACTCGGGACAGTGCAGCAGCTGGATAAGAACATGATTAATCTCCGTACCTGGCTTTCCGGCGTCGAGGGTGAGCTGGCCAAACCCATCATCTACAGCATCTGCCACAGTGATGAGATACAGCGCAAACTAGCAGAGCATCAGGTAATCTGTGCATTCAATTACAAAACCACAATAACTATACCTAACATGCTTCAAGTACTTATTTTATGCCTTCAAAAAGCACAATGTGTTATGCAGAAGATTTATCTAAGCACCAGTACTTTATGCAGAGAGTATAGGTAAACAGGGCCACTAAAGCCTATTAATGTTTACATGTTTAAGTGTATATTCCTCCTTTGTTGTATTATTTTGATGTCTTGGCGATGTCATCTTTCTTAGACAGTTTAGAGTGTGATTTTGTTGGTCGCCACTAGGACTTGCAGAGAGACATCGAACAGCACACAGATGGTGTGGCATCTGTTCTGACGCTGTGTGATGGTTTGCTGCATGATGCGGACGCTTGTAGCAGCGATGGAGAGGACGACTCCATTCAGCAGACCACTCTCAGCCTGGACCGCCGCTGGAGGAACATATGTGCCATGTCTATGGAGAGGAGAATGAGGTCAATACAAACACCCAAATCAGCATGTTTGGCTGCATCAATGTTACTAATTAGTTTTTTTTCTCTGACCAATGTATTCTATACTGTCCCCTGCAGGATTGAGGAGACATGGCGTCTGTGGTGCAAGATCCTGGAAGACTATTCACGCTTTGAAGACTGGCTGAGCACGGCAGAATGTACAGCAGTCAACCCTGCCACCAAAGATGTACCTTACACCTGCGCTAAAGAGGAACTCAAAAAGTTTGAGGTTTAGATCTTTTTAAGGATTTTTTCACAAATAGTAGCTCTTTCATTATCTCAGTAATAGCATAAAAGAACCATTTTTGGTTCCTCGAAGAACCTTTCAGTGAACCATTCTTAAAATAACTTTTTTTTCTTAGTGAAACAAAAATAACATTTTAATAATCAACTATAAAACTTTTCAACTATACAGAACCTTTAATGCAATATAAATGTTCTGTAGGTGTTTATGATTCTTAATTGAACCACAGATGCCAGAGTGACTTTTACATTTGGAAGACACTTTTATCCAAAGCTGCATTCAGGCTATACATTTTTTTTTACCATGTGTGTTCCCTGGGAATCGAACCCACAACCTTTTGCGCTGCTAACACAATGCTCTACTTTTTTTAAACTTGCACACACGCAGGCATTCCAGCGCCAGATTCATGAGCGCCAGACACAGCTGGAACTGGTGAACAAACAATACCGACGTCTGGCACGAGAGAACAGGACAGATGGTGCCAGTAAGCTAAAGCTGATGGTGCATGAGGGAAACCAACGCTGGGATACACTACAGAAGAGAGTGGCCGCTGTTCTCCGCAGGTTAAAGGTCAGACTTGGTTCATACTATTGTTCAGAAGTCAGTAATATATATATATATGTCAAAGTACTAACAGTACTTTTTAATATATATATATATATATATATATATATATATATATATATATATATATATAAATATATAAATTTTTCAAATACTGACTGGTTTGGAAATGGTACCTCATAAACCTAAAAACCTGTGAGAATGTTCAAATGAATTGCATATCTGACCTTCAGTTCATCGTTTCCATGATAACAAAGTATACTTTTAGGGGCAAAACTCAACTGTAAATGCTTTTCCTCTGTGCAGCACTTCACATCCCAGCGTGAAGACTTTGAAGGAACAAGGGAGGGGATTCTGGTCTGGCTGACTGAAATGGACCTTCAGCTCACCAATGTGGAGCATTTTTCAGAAAGTGATATCCATGAAAAGATGCGTCAACTAAACGTCAGTACACTGATTTTATGTATTAAAAAATTCTGTTATTACTATTAAAGGGTTAGACCGTTAAATGAGTCTGGTCACACAGTGAAAAATAATTTATTATTTGATTCCTGCAGGCATTTCAGCAGGAGATCACTCTTAACACCAATAAGATTGATGCTCTGATCGTATTTGGAGAGAACCTGATCCAGAAGAGTGCTCCACTGGACGCTGTACTCATCGAAGATGAACTAGAGGAGCTGCACTCTTACTGCCAGGAAGTGTTTGGCAGAGTCGCCCGATTCCACCACCGTCTTATCAGCAGACGCCCGGTCAGTTTGAAAAGACTCATCTCACAAACTCTGAACAATACACTCTTGATTGATTACTAACTTTTACCCTTCCCACTCTTTTCTTTTCATAGGTGCTTGAGGAGGACCGAGAGTTCTCAGACAGAGACACAGATCCGGAGGACTCGGCTGATTTCAGTGGGGTGTGGGAGAGAGAAAGAGAGGAGGAAGAGGAGGTTGCTCTGAGCTCTGATGTTCCTCTGACAGTACGTCAGGCCGTATCCCAGCTGTTACCCCCTGCTCTGGAGCGCTCCGGGCGTGAGACGCCTGTCAGTGTGGATTCAATCCCACTGGAGTGGGACCACACAGTCGATGTGGGAGGATCTTCATCTCCAGAGGATGATGAGGAGTTGATGTTCTACAGTGCCCTATCAGGTATCTCTTCACAGACTGGTCTCTACTGCTCTATTAAAGTATATCTAGATCTGTCTGTCTGTTGTAAGGCCACTGTGTTCATGTTTCTAGATCGCTCTGTTTGCTGTATGTTGCACAATTATTCTTTGTATCTTACATGACGCTGTGTAAGAGTGCCTAGATCTGTCTGTTTCTTCTTCACTGGTTTGTTAGCATGTCTGTATCATTGTCTGTTATGTACTGCTCTGTTTGAGTTTATCACCCTCTGTAATCTGCTGCTCTGTTAAAATCTATGTAGATCTCTTTATCTGTCATCTGCTGCACTTTTAGTTAAATGTAGATCTATTAGTCTATATAGATGCACTACTAATCTGTAATAATGTATTTAGATCTCTATATCTATTATATGAGTCATTCCACAATTTAGGGTGCATTTCATGTCCTTTAATCATATATATTTTTTTCAAATATATTTTAAGAAAATTCATATATTTTATTGCTTAAAAATGCCTTGATGTCCCTTAAATTATGTTTTTTGCAATGTCTGTTATTGTGCGATTGGGCTTTGAGTTCAAAATAATGAATACAAAAAAATAAAGTAAATGTATCTATATTAAATATTTTTCTAAAATCTAAATTATTCAGCAAAAAAAAAAAGGTTTTTAAATTGTATGGATTTAATTTTCTTTTAATTAAGAAAATATTTGTTAAGTTATGTTTTTGTCAGCTTTTGCCTCCATCGACTTGCTAGTAAATTTAACAAACAATTACAAAGAAATTACAAATAACACATTGGATTAACTATGGTATTTTGAAGTATAGAAAAACTTAAATAGTGTTTTTTCTGTATAACTAATAATATTTATTTATTAATTGTTTTATTAAAATGGTGTAATAATAATTAAGCTTCCCAACTAGTTAGTTTAAAGTGTGTTACACTGATTAAATATATAAAGAAACCAATAGTCGTTTTGTTAACAAAGCATATTGGGTAGTACTTTATAATAAGGTTCCATTTGTTTACTCTATTTAATGCATTAACTAACAATGAGCAATATATTTGTTACAGTATTTATTAATCTTTGTTGACATTAGTTAATACAAATACAGCAGTTCATTGTTAGTCCATGTTAGCTCAGGTCCATTAAGTAACAATAATAGATTAATGATAATAAATAATAAATGAAGATCTTGTTGCTGTGAAATGTACCACTAATTATACAATGATCCATATATCTTACTGTTGTCTGCCGCTTTTTATACTTTATATTGACATCTATCTATTTGACACTCTAGTTTATCTAGATCTCTCTGTCTGATATTTGACTCTTCATTAGTCTAGATGTCTGTTATCTGTCTGTTATAGTGTCTCTAGATCTCTGTCTGTCTGCTGCTCTTCTGTTGCAGATGTAGAAGTCACTGAGAGCTCTCAGTTATTTTTTAAAGCTACATCTAAAGCTCTGAAGGCTGTGTCCGGTAGGCATCAGCCTGCTGCATGCTGTCAGTGCTCTCATTGCACATTACATGCGTGCTTAAGCATATGTGACATGTTCCTTCCTTAATCTGGAAATATAATAGACAGTTTTTGCTTTGTGCTCACTGCCTGGCTGGATAACAACTTTGTCTCTCTAGCAGCTGCCCATGTTCTTGAAATCCCATGATGCTTGTTTTTATGTTTGCCAAAAACCTTCCTCTGCATGTGTTGCAGTACAGATGTTTTTCATAATGCATGTCAGTTTTGCCACCATATGCATCTTTATTCTATTTTTGTTTCTGTAGCATGCTGTGATGACTTTTTGCATGCTTGTTTTGATTGGTATTAGGAGTTAAAACATCTTGCTCTGTCTCTCGCATAGGAGGAAGGTCAGTGGTGGAGACATGGCACTCTCCTGATGCCCCAGACAGGCAGCGAGCGAACAGAGAGATTATATGCAGTCTCACATCCTCACCCTTTGACAACAGTGCTCAGTATCACCCACAGGCCTATGTGAGTCCTCACACATGCATCACACTCACTAAACACACTTTAACCTTGGCACACACATATAAATACATTTTGTGTACCATTTCCTCTCTCTCATCCTTCAGGATAAACTCATGTTTGAGTGTGCTGGCAGTATAGACAGTATAAAGCGAGTGAAACTGATTCTGAGCGAGGAAAAACAACTGGATGATCAGGGTTTGACAGTCCTCTCCATCGCAGAAAAGACGGGTACTGCTATATTATGTACACAGACTTTTACAGACATGTTCATACATCAGTTGAGTTTCAGTGACATCTGACCTTTGCCCTTCGGATCTGTGGCCTCAGGTGTGATTGAGCGATGGGAGCTCCTGGAAGTACAGTCGTGCAGCGTGCCGCAGGATCTTCAGCAGTGGCACAAACTCAACTCTGACCTCTCTGATGTCATGGCATGGCTGAACGCTGTGATGCCTGAGCTAGACAAACTTCAAACTGTACAGCCAAAAATCACCATCAGAGACATGGAGAGCAGTATCCACAAACTAAAGGTACTGAGAGAGAGATTTAGAGAGTGATAGAATCAGACAAACAGAAACTAATAAGTAATAAAACAGTAAGCCACTTGAGAGAGTGCATGTATGTAATATATACACTTTTATTCTTGGACAAGAATCCTGAAAAAAATGTATTGTTGTTTCCACAGAAAATATTAAGCAGCACAACTGTTTTCAACATTCATAATAGTAATAAATGATTCTTGAGCAGCAAATTAGCATTAGATTTCTGAAGGCTCATGTAACAGTAATGATGCTGAGCATTCAGTCATGCCATCATAGGAATAATTACATTATAAAATATATTAAAATAATTTTTTTATTGTAATATTTTTTCACAATATTATTTTTACTGCATTATTAGTCAAATGCAGCTTTGCTGAGTTTAAGAGACTTCTTTCAAAAACATTAACACATTTTACAGTATATTATTTATGCATATACTGTATAGATTAATTGTGCCATTTTGTTCTTTCATAAGGACACGCAGAGGACTTTTAACGGCTACAAATCAGTGATGATTGGTGTTAATCTCAGTGGGCGGGGCTTCCAGCACGGCGACAGCACTGAACTTCGAGAACTGCGTGAGAATCTGCAGTCAGCCAATCAGAAATGGGCTCAGGCCTGTGTGGCCCTGGACAGCTGGGAACACCGACTGCATCAAGCACTCATGGAGTGTCAGGTGAGGAAAAACATGCATGAAAAGTGACACTGAAAACAGAGTTCAGATAACAGCAAAATACCATGAGTGTTGTTTTGTTTCGTTGTGCAACTGCTACACAATATGTGTTTAGTAAGCACATGTCAGTGCACTCACACCTTTGCACTTGTTACTTTTTTTTTTAAATGCTGGGTTCATGTTGTTCTTGAAGCCAGTAACTTCCTGTAGGGATTTTGTAAAGGTCCTGATATAGTGAAGCCTAAACCAAACACACAAGCACTATTTAATGAACAGAGACTCATCTGTGTATTCCGTTTTCATTTTTCACAGGAGTTTCATGAGACTCTCCACTCTCTGCTGCTGTGGTTAGCCAAAGCAGAGAGCCAGCGCTACATGGTCAACATCCATGACCGAAACACAGACCTCAACATCCTGCAAGAGCATCAACACTCACTTAAGGTATAACAGTGTGTCAACCACATCTAAACATGTCCCCACAAAAATAATGATATTTGATCAATAAATGATTAAATATGGGACAATTACTTTATTATATGGGTTAAATTTATGTATTTTTTTAACTGTTAAGTTAAAGTAGTTTTTTTGTGCATAATAGGCTGTTCAGCAGGACTTACAATCTCGTGAGAGAGAGGTGTTCTGCCTGCAGGAGATCTCCTCACAGATCCTGTTACAGGACCACGGAGAAGACACCCTGGAGGCCAAAGAGAAGGTTCACGTCATCAGCAACAAGTTACGACTGCTGATCAGACAAATCGCGCACGACCTGGACACACTGCAAAGCAGATTGGTAAGTTTGATTCAGTCTCACATACACAAGCGAAAACTTTCTCTGCAGGGCAGGTTGGTTTCACCTTCGGTTGTGCTCTGTCACAGGACTCTTCAGGTCCGAATGTGGGCAGGACAGCACCAACACAACACCAGGTACAGAAGCACTCTCTCCATTAACACCCTGTTCAGACTGGAAATGACAAGGATCTGACTTTCTGGTGAAAAAAACTGGTGCTATTTACAGTCTACGTTTACTACTGTAATTGTAATTTTCTTATTATTGTTATAGGACAGTTTTATTGTAAATTGAATGCAGCCGTAGGTCATTGTAATTTTGTCTTCTAACAATGCTCTTGGGGAGTTTGGTTTTGAAAGTGACAGTAAATGAGTTTACTGGTCTGTTTTTATCATGGTTACAAGATGGTAAAAAACACTGAGTTATTTTTGGTCACACTTTATTTTAAGGTCCAATTCTCACAATTAACTAACCATTAACTATGATTTCTGCCATAAGGTAGTTGTTAAGTTTAGGGTATTGGGTAGGATTATGGATGCCATGCATTATATGTACTGTATAAGCATTAATAAACAGCCAATATGTTAATAATAGGCATGTTAATAAGCAACTAGTTATTAGTAAGAATTGGACCCTTTACTAAAGTGTTACCTTATTTTTCTTCTCTCTAGGAAGCCGCAGGAGTTCACGCTGTTACGCAGGGGAGTGTCAGGTACACGCTGATCTATATGTATATATGTTCTAATGCTTAAACAGTTATTTTGCTTAATGTTTTTGTGTGCAAACCACTTCAGGCTTCACTGATGAATAAAAAGTTGTAACAATACAAAAGCCTTAACTATCACTTTTGATCAGACGCATCCCTGTTGAATAAATGTTTATTTAAAAAAAAAAAGACAAAACCCAAACTCTTGAGCAGTAGTGTAAAAAATCTACACTTTCTGTCTTTACTGCAGGGCTGGCAAGTCTAATTCGTCCCCAGCGAGACTGTTCCTATATCGTGTCCTACGAGCAGCTTTCCCCCTCCACATCCTCTTCCTGCTGCTGCTGGTTGTGGCGTGTCTGGTGCCTCTCTCAGAAGATGACTACAGCTGCACTCTCTCCAACAACTTTGCCCGATCCTTTTACCCCATGCTCCTCTATATCAACGGACCTCCACCCACATGAAAAGGAACACACGTACCCTTCACTAACACACGGCTACAGCTGAATCAGTAGAGGAAATGGGATGTAGTCCAAGCCTCCTGGTTAACTCTCCTGTAGCCGATCCTGTAGCTGTTTAATCTGACTGAAAGCCCTTCTATTTGAGATTTCTAAAGATTTTCCTGCAACAATCAAATCTTGTTTCTGGATCTGAAGTCTGTTACAGAGGTTTGAACCTTATCTTCAGGAACAACAGAATGACAAGGGTTCCTCATCAAAGGTGCACTAGTTTCCTAACTGTATAGTATGTAGCAGCACATCCACTGAAACGTTGAAATACTCCACACAAATGTATTTATTTTTTAAATATGAACATAACTGAATCTATAGCTCACTCATAGGCTTTGAGTGAGCCTGCATTTCTTTACTTGAAGCCCTGTTTATACAGTATGTCTGAGTGATGGGGCTTGCTTAAATATCAATGTTCACACAGTCTTATTTCTAGCTGTCAAACTAAAATGACTTGCAATGATGAATATATTTTAATTGTAGCTCTCTTAGCTGCCATTTCTTGGTCAAAGCCATGGAGGAGAGACAGAGAGGCATCAGGGTGTGTGCAAATGGAAGTGTTTTGTTTAATTTATTGAGTGTTGTTTTTGTGTGTGTAAATATTGTTAAACTACTGAAATGATTTAATTATGATTGGTAAATGAACTCAGTGGAGATATAAATTATATCTGATTATGTTTTATAGATTATAGCTAGATTTTTTCTGGCAGGAAAGTCTATTGTCCAGTTGCATTTTTTTGCTGAATGGTTAAGGCGTCCCATAGAAACACATTTCAAAATTGTCCACAAGATTGTATGTGGCTTTTTTTTTTTTACCTAGTGAAAGTCAGTTGTGATGTTGATATTTTAAGAAGCCATTATTCACTCTTTCACTCATTCTAACTGCCAAGTGTCAAAGCGTTTTATAATTCATTACGGTTACTAAAAGAGTGCTGGCCATCCTGTTTTGTTTTGTTTTTTCACAATTTGAATTAAATTGTAATAGTATGGATTACATTATGGGTTAACTAAAATAGACTATGAAATAAATATCTGTTAATAACTTTAAAAAACATTCACTTTATTATGAATTTATTTTGCAACAAACCTTGCTCTGTCAGTGTCAAACAATGGTTGAAGAGAATATAAAGTTAGATATGTTTTGTTTTGTTGTCAATTTTACTAAAGAAATAAACATGTACAACAGATAAAACATGTACAAATATGCAAGCATTCACTCCTTTAATTCCCACATATTTATTTTGCAACTGTATACAATAAAAATGAATTTAGTTTTGCTACTGAAGTGTGCAATTTATTTTCAGTTACCTCAGTTTAATTACCGTATTTTTCGGACTATAAGTTGCACCTGAGTATAAGTCGCATCAGTCCAAAAATTAGTCATGATGAGGAAAAAAACATATAAGTCACACTGGACTATAAGTCGCATTTATTTAGAACCGAGAACCAATAAAAAAAATAAAAAAAACGAGAATCAAGAGAAAACATTACCCTCTCCAGCCATGAGAGGGCGCTCTATGCTGCTGAGTGGTAGACTACAGGAGCACATTTGAGTATCATAGAGCGCCCTCTCATGGCTGGAGAGGGTAATGTTCTCTATTGGTTCATTTCTCTTGGTTCATGTCAAATTAATTTTGATAAATAAGTCTCACCTGACTATAAGTTGCAGGACCAGCCAAACTTTGAAAAAAAAAGTGTGACTTATATTCCGGAAAAAAATTGTAGATAACTAGTAGTAGGTTAATTCCACAAAAACTGTAAACACAGTAGAGCGATTAAAAAGCTAATCTGAGCATAACAGCTTGAGTCTAAGACTGTTTGTCCAAACAATGGAAGATGAGGGAGTGTTTGGGGAAATTATTTGAAAATGACTTTCATGCTGTGTTCCAATCAAGATAACCCCACCTCTGAAGGGCACTTCAGAAAGAAGAATTTCAAAGGGTACCACTGACACTGTGCTCCCAATATTTTTTTGCACAGTTTTAATTATGTGACTACGACGCCTGCTTAATTTGCTCGGCAAGATGACGCAGTAGTGCACACCCTTCCTAGCACTCACTCACTCAGGTAAGCCCTTCAAAGGGATAAGAACATTGGGACTAGCACACAGAAGGACAGAACACAGCATTGTAATACTGTTTGGTGACGTGTGTAGAAATTATACACCTAGCTTTAATTCCTGCAAATACCTGCTTCTTAGGACACTTCAGGTTTTACACAAGGAATTGTGTCAGGATGCAGCATTACTTGTAACAAGAAAATTCAACTGCATCTGCAATTACACATTACAAAGTCGTATTTTCAGAATGATCCACTTATCACGTTGCGTATAAGCCAGGCTTTAAGAAAACATCTGAAAGAGGCGTCAACACTCACAGATGTTTTAGAAAGTGTTACATTTACTGTCAATGACAAGTACTTTATAAACCACAAAAAGCACCACAGGACAGCAAATAACAGCACTCCAACATCTTACAAATACAAAGACACAAGAATACAAAATGCATAACTATTAGAAGTGTGCATTTCATTTCGTTTGGGCAGAGAAACAGAGAAACAGTCATGTTGAGTCAAAGGTTTTCAGACATCTTGGATGGCAAACGAAATATTTCAATGTGCAGTATGTAATTTCGACAATCTGTTTGAATGGCTCAAACATAACACTGGCTAATACAATGGTGCGATTTAGGGGTGGTGCTAGCTTTTGCTGAGAAATGGCAGATGGGAGAGTGTTTGAAAGGAATCCATTTGTGATTTTCTTGAATACTGAACACATGATTGGTTTGAATGAGGTGGATTCCTCTTCGGGTTGACATTACGTCATAACAGTTCAAACTGCATTGTGTTGAAGCAGGACTGAGCGCCATTAGAAAGCCCTGTTTGGTTCAGTTTATCGCTGGTCATCTGAAGTTCTTTTTCTCAGGTCTGGTTTGTATCCCCTGAGACCCTACATAGGATACGCGGCATGGAAATTGGATTCAAATCCAATGCTGCATCCAGGGAGCTTTTTAGCCCACAAAAGGGATACCCACTGTCAGTCTGTGTCCATGTTCACTCGATGCAGACTACCATGTAATGTCTTATCCACTGTCTCTTCAGCTCTAGAGAGACACACACAATATGTGTTATCTTAGATTCAAAAACCTCTGTTAAAAGTGTCATTTTAAAAAATATATAATGATTCATTTGACTGCACTAGTTAAAGGAATGTTCCTGGTTTAGCATGTTACAGTCTATTTAACATAGTTTGTAAAACAAACAAAAATCGTGTGAACAGGAAAGGACTAAATTTGAAAGCCTGGGTTCGGTAAGAGTTTAGTTTAGTTTTTTTTTGTTTTAGTTTTTTTAAGTTTCACTTTTAAAAGGCTGCAGTTATTTGATCAAAATTACAGTAAAACCAGTAATAGTGTGAAATAGTGTTACAATTTAAAATAACGTTTTTTATTTTACTATATTTCAAAATGTAATTTATTCCTGTGATGGCAAAGCTGAATTTTCAGCATCATTAATCCAGTGTTTAGTGTCACATGATCCTTCAGAAATCATTCTAATATGCTGATTTGCTGCTCTTTCTTATTATTATCAGTGTTGAAAATTGATGTGCCGCTTAATATTTTGCGTAAACCATGTTAGATTTTTTTCAGGATTTGTTGATGAAGAGAAAGTTTAAAAAACAGCATTTATCTGAAATAGAAATCTTTTTTAACAGTAAACTGTTTTGCAACAAAACCAAAGTATCTGCTGTCACTTTTTTTACTGACCCCACCGTTTGAATGGCAACCAGTTAAATAAACTCTTAATTATCATTTAGTTATCTAGTAGTCACCTTTTGATAAACTTGTGGGTGGATTTTACACAGAATATGGTTTCTGTATTACCAAAAACAGCATAGTGTGCATGTATCCACTCACTGTGGACTGTGCCGGGACTCCTGGTCGCTCTGTCTGGATGTGTGGAGGGTCTCTGTGGTCTGTTGCATGTCCGACTGGAGAGAGGCTTCTGTGTGAGCTGCCAGCATCCGGCTGCTCTGGGACGTGTTGGCATCTAGCATCTCTAGCAGGAGATCATACAGCAGCACCACGTTTTTTCTCTTCATGGTTGACAGATGCTCAATGCCTTTGTTGCTACAGACAACAAACGAAGAGAACAGTGAACCAGTGACAGATTAGCGGAAAATCGAAACATAAAATGCTATGAATGTCTAGAATATGCTGTGCTACCTGAGGTGTCGAATGTGTGAGAGCAGCATCAGCAGATGGGCGAGCCGGATGGACTGCTGCTGTGAGGACAAGCCTGTTCTGGAGATGCTCCAAACTAGAGCGTCAGTCACAGAGTCCAGCAGCCTCAGAACCTTCCCACGGCTCTCCACATCTTCAGGAGTCTGTGGCAAGCTTGAACAGTTATCTTTTAATAAGCACACAAAAGGAGTGAATCACAATATCTGATGCGGTTAAAGAGAAACCAGAACATTTTGTGACAATTTCACTCAACAAAGATTACCGTCTAGACACAAACTTTTCATAAAATCAGCGATCAGACCGCTGACCAGTCATGTAAATCAAAAGCTGCTGTTTTTGAACAATATGCTAAAATATAGTTAGCATGTTGTTATTATTAGCATGCCCTACAGTTACTGTACATAAATAAAAAACAAGAAACAAACTGCTTTTAACTCTCATCCAATAACGTACACACACACAATCAGAGTAGTGTCTTACTGGAGTTGAGAAGGATCATGGCTTTGAGACAGACGTATTCCTCTCTCTGGAGCTTCAGTTCTCTGAATCTGGAGGTGGTGGCCAGCAGCATGTCAAAGATCTCCATGATGCCTTCAACACAATTCCCTTCCTCCCTAAAATAAATTAGAGAGAAAGGAAGAGAGGGAATGGCACAGAGATAAAAGAGAAAAGGCCAGTTATTTAAGCCATACATTTCTTGTGACAAATCACTCTGGAGCCATATGTAGCAATAATAATAATTAATGAATTAATATAAAAACCTGGTAAAGAGAATACTAGCTAACATACACAGCTTATTTTGAAAGAATACAGATGACCTTAAAGTTTCAAGTGAAAGACAAAGGACGTACACGCCGTCTCACATACTTTCTAACACACACACACACACACACACACACTCAATCCTGTGTGAGAAATGAATTGTACAAACTAAGCTTGTGTTATGAGAACACACCAAGGTTTTTTAAGACACTAGAGATAATCACCAAGGAAGAGGAATATTCAGTTCCACACAAAATAATAAACAGGTATACACACACACACACACACATGCCAGCCATACATTCACAAAAGAGAACCAAATCAGATCATAACAAAAAAGGTGTCATCTCTCCACAATCAATTATCTTAATTAATGTACTTCAAAATCTATGTTCACACGTGCCACACACTGCATGTACACACACACACACACACACTTACAACAGAGGATTATCTGAAGGTCAATGAATAAATCCACAAAACGTCAGTGTTTTTCAAATGTTACCATCAAGCGGGATATGAGCCAATCTCTCCCACTTATGGAAGATGCCCTTCAGATTTCAAACAATTCTAATCTAAAGAATTATACACACTGACAGCACAACTATTTATGTTTTATGATTATGACAGGAATAAAAACACTGATCTGATTTAACAAATTCAATAACACTCAATCAAACCACACTTGTAGGTGGCTTTAAATCAGAGTTTCAATTCAATTTCTGTTAATGGTGAGTTTGACCTGTTAAAATGTAAGCTTATTCCTCATCATTCACGTTTTTATATCATAGAGCCCATGACATAGCATAGAGAGACAAAACAAAAGGAGATGTATAAAAAATTTTCTTCCAATTTCCAGCATGCTATGCTGCTTCCAGTTGTTGTAGAAAAAAAGTAACTTGGCACTGTTGAATGCTAATTGATTACTAGCAAGCAAAGTAGGTAAGCCAGAAAATGACTGCTGGGTCTTTGCATGGGCACATTGAGGACAGTCATTAATAATGGTCAGAAAACTGCTCCTTCTACACACTCCAGAGGATGTTTTGTGACCAGTATTACTGACTGTGCTCAGATCTGTGTATTCCAGTGTCAGTGGGAGATGTTACCTGTTGAGTTTTGAGGTCAGGTGAGAAGATGAGTTTCCCAGGATGATCCACAGATCTCCACATCAATCCCAACATAAGAATATCCAGCCAGCAGCATTCCAGCAGATGTACCTGATCTGACAAAGTCAGCTCCATAAAACCTGTAAGAGGAGTAACAAACTCACAAATGCCTGAACACACTCTGACACCGCTGCTGCCCTTCAAATACGAGATATAAGTGCACATACCCATACACTCACACAAAAATTATGCTTTTTGTCATTTTTGGAGCATGACAGCCCCTGCTCACCATTCACTTTCACTGAATGGAAAAGAGCAACATTCTGCTAAACTATGTTTTTTTTTATTCCACAGGAGACCGAAAATCATACAGGTTTGGAACAACCTTTTAGAAATGACAAGAAAACAACTTGGCATGAATAAAAATAGCAACTTAAAAAGCACTTTAAACTAAAGATTAAAAAAGCATATATATATATATATATATATATATATATATATATATATATATATATATATATATATATATATATATATATATATTAAATGTCCATATGTGAAACATTTTGTCAAATGAAGATATATGTACGTATGTGAACATTTATATCAACTTAAAGGTAACATATATGGCAATATCGATATAATCTCGATATAGGGCACCATCATGTATTACATTTCCATATGGGAAAACTTACACATTGCTTTAAAGATGTAATAACTTACAAATTAAGAGAACATTTAAAATATTTATATGCGCACACACACCTGGTATCTTCTTTGCCCAGCTGATCATGAGCACCAGTTCCTTGTCAGCGAGGTTGGTTAGTGACATCATCATGCTGCCCTCAGTGTAAGGCTTCTTTATTGGCTCTCTCAGGTAAATCTGAGGAGGCTCCGCCTCCAGAATACAGTTGACCAACTGCTCAGGGGAGAGGCCTATGCCACGCCCCTCAGCTCTGTCCCCTGAAGGGAAGAAGTGATGAGTGGAATTGAGGGGAAATTCTAAATGATGCTGGGAACGCCGTCTGACCCCTAATGCCCCATCTGAGCTGTCTCTGATCTGGGGGCTGCGACGATGACGAGCACCACGATAACTGCAGCGTTCCCGCCTCACTCCTGTTCACACACGCAATTACAAACACACATCAAAAGCACACACTCAGCACACAGTCTTTACTTTAAGGACAAATTCTCACTATTAATTGAATTTGTTGCTTATTATCATGCATATTACTAGCATTTTGGCTGTTTATTAGAACTTATAAAGCACATATTAATGCCTTATCCTGCATATTTTAGATCTCTTATTCCAACCCCATACCTAAACACATGACAAACAGTTACCTTACTAACTATTAATAAGCAGCCAACTAGGAGTTGATTAAGGCAGAAGTCCTAGTAAATAGTTAGTAAATATTGGTCCTCAAACTAATGTGTGACCAAAAATATATAAAAAATGACATATCTTTCACTCTATATAAAATAAGTGGCTACACACAGAAAAGGAAGAAGTTTCTGCCTACCACACTTCATCATGCCCACTTCATAGCACTTGCGGAGTCGACAGGCCTGGCAGCTCTTGCGTCGGCTCTTGTCAATGGTGCACTGATTGGTCGCTGGACAAATATAGTTATTGTGTCCTTAAGAAGATTGGGAGAAAAAAAATTATATTAAGCTCACAGCATTGGATCTGCAGTGAAGTGTTTGGTTAAATTCAGCTTTTTAATGTCATCTCATTCTATTGTCTAAGATCATTTTATTAGGGCTGTTAATTGATTCAAACATTTTTGCACTACACTGTAAAAAAAATGTTTTGGAAGAATATTGAACTATGTATTACAAGAAAATTCTATTTCAATCTTTCTACTTCAAAATATCATTTAATTTAATGTTACTTGCTATTTCTTTATAATTGTTCATGGAATTTACTAACAATTTCTGATTGAAAATAGTTTCTACGCCATTTTTTTGTTGTCGTTGTTGTATAAACTCAATTTTGTATGTAATTAAACAATAGCATATATTAACAATCAATGTTTGATATGGTACCTTTAGAATTGTTTTACACAGTATAATAAAACACAATACCACAATACCAATACCACAAAAAGTTCGAAATAAATTAATATTTTTTTAGCAAGGATGCATATATAATTTTATTTAAAAAAGTGTTTAAATTTTGCAAATGTAATGTTTAATGTTACAAAAAGACTTCTATTTCAAATAAATGCTGTTCTTTTGAATTGTATTTTTTAATCAAAGAATCATGGAAACAAATGTATGACAGTTTCCACAAAAATATTAAGCAGCACAACTGTTATCAAAATTGATAATACCAGGGGTGTCACATTATTTCTGAAGAATCACGTGACACTAAAGCCTAGACACACAATTCTGCTTTTCCATTGTAGAAATAAATTACATTTTAAAATATATTTCAAAAGAACTTTTTTTTCCAGAAAATCACACTTTTTTAGTGTCAAATCAAAAAGCTACAAGTAATTCCAAAACTTATGTGTCTATAGATTAAAAGGTCAAATTAATCTTGTTTATGGTTGAACTGGCCGTTACATACTCAAAGAAATCCACACACAGAACAAGTCCAGTATTGAAGGCAAAACTCAAAAAGGCAAACCCTTCCACTGATTAGCATGGCATTTCAGAAAACTTCTGAAGAGCATGTATTTGATGTTAAATAGTTAACTTGACCAATTTTACCTTGAATGCTCCGTTTGAAGAAAGCCTTGCACCCTTCACACGACCAGACACCGTAGTGATACCCAGAAGCATAGTCATGACACACGGCACAGAAGTGTGTGTCTCCTTTACCCACAATGCCTGGTGGAGGATTCAAGCCATCATCAGCATCCAGTTGCTGCCCTAACAGCTTTGCATGAGTAAGGACAGAACTATAAAAAATGAAGGTACAGATAAAGTAAAAAAAGAATAGAATTTCTTTTTTTTTTTTTTTTACATTTTTCTAAACATAACGCGAGTTGTGCATGCTGTGTGAAACTAGTTTTTATATATATATATATATATTGAATTTGCTTTTATTTTTATATATCCAATTTTCATTTTAAACTCAGCTTTAGTAATTTTGTTGATTTTATCATTTTTATCCGTTTTAATATTCATGAAATTTCATTTCAGTTTTAGTTATTTTAGTACATCAACTTAAAAAATTGGAATAATAATTTTTATTACTATTTAAGTTGATCATTTTTATCCGTTTTATTTGCTTTTTAACCTTTAAAATATATATTTGGTTGGTTGGTCTTGGTTTGTGTCAGGAACATCAAATACATCATAGAACACATTTTTTGCATTAATATTTTACATGATAGCCTTTAATGCATTTTTATGTTAATGGATTTATCTTGTATAATAGACATTTTTTTTGCATTTAGAACAATTGTTTCCCGCTGTCTGCAATCTCATCAGAACAGACCTGAACAAACCTGAACTTTTTTTTAACCCTTTCACCTGTTTTATTGTCTACCCCATGAAAATCTGATTGGAAAAGCAATATCATGTATCAGCTCAAAAAGATGCATGATTTAAAAAACTTGCAAGCACCTCAAGATAAAACGAAAAGAAAAGAAAACATTTGATTTGATCACAAATCTGTTATTGTCTCTATGGGAACTGAACTATCAATTTGACAGCTGCTACGTGGAGTTTAAATGCATATATCAGTTATTAATACACTGCATGTGATGTCTATGACTGGATTCTCACCTGCTCTGGTTAAGTGTGTGTGTCTTGGCATCCT